>NC_134354.1:8249335-8265340 GCF_048569485.1 Anomaloglossus baeobatrachus | reverse complement strand
TCGCAGGTGTGGACCCCCCTGTAATAAGCCCCTTTATGGACTCACGCTCGCAGGTGAGGACCCCCTGTAATAAGCCCCTCTATAGACTCACGCTCGCAGGTGTGGACCCCCTGTAATAAGCCCCTCTATAGACTCACGCTCGCAGGTGTGGACCCCCCTGTAATAAGCCCCTCTATAGACTCACGCTCGCAGGTGTGGACCCCCCTGTAATAAGCCCCTCTAAAGACTCACGCTCGCAGGTGTGGACCCCCCTGTAATAAGCCCCTCTATAGACTCACGCTCGCAGGTCAGGACCCCCCTGTAATAAGCCCCTCTATAGATTCACGCTCGCAGGTGTGGACCCCCTGTAATAAGCCCCTCTATAGACTCACGCTCGCAGGTGAGGACCCCCCTGTAATAAGCCCCTCTATAGACTCACGCTCGCAGGTGTGGACCCCCTGTAATAAGCCCCTCTATAGACTCACGCTCGCAGGTGTGGACCCCCTGTAATAAGCCCCTCTATGGACTCACGCTCGCAGGTGAGGACCCCCCTGTAATAAGCCCCTCTATAGACTCACGCTCGCAGGTGAGGACCCCCCTGTAATAATCCCCTCTATAGACTCACGCTCGCAGGTGTGGACCCCCTGTAATAAGCCCCTCTATGGACTCACGCTCGCAGGTGAGGACCCCCTGTAATAAGCCCCTCTATAGACTCACGCTCGCAGGTGTAGACCCCCTGTAATAAGCCCCTCTATAGACTCACGCTCGCAGGTGAGGACCCCCTGTAATAAGCCCCTCTATAGGCTCACGCTCGCAGGAGAGGACCCCCCTGTAATAAGCCCCTCTATGGACTCACGCTCGCAGGTGAGGACCCCCTGTAATAAGCCCCTCTATAGACTCACGCTCGCAGGTGTGGACCCCCTGTAATAAGCCCCTCTATGGACTCACGCTCGCAGGTGAGGACCCCCTGTAATAAGCCCCTCTATAGACTCACGCTCGCAGGTGTGGACCCCCTGTAATAAGCCCCTCTATAGACTCACGCTCGCAGGTGTGGACCCCCTGTAATAAGCCCCTCTATAGACTCACGCTCGCAGGTGAGTACCCCCCTGTAATACGCCCCTCTATAGACTCACGCTTGCAGGTGAGGACCCCCCTGTAATAAGAGCCTCTATAGACTCACGCTCGCAGGTGAGGACCCCCTGTAATAAGCCCCTCTATAGACTCACGCTCGCAGGTGTGAAGCCCCCTGTAATAAGCCCCTCTATAAACTCACGCTCGCAGGTGTGGACCCCCTGTAATAAGCCCCTCTATAGACTCACGCTCGCAGGTGTGGACCCCCCTGTAATAAGCCCCTCTATAGACTCACACTCGCAGGTGTGGACCCCCTGTAATAAGCCCCTCTATAGACTCACGCTCGCAGGTGTGGACCCCCTGTAATAAGCCCCTCTATGGACTCACGCTCGCAGGTGTGGACCCCCTGTAATAAGCCCCTCTATAGACTCACGCTCGCAGGTGAGGACCCCCCTTGTAATAAGCCCCTCTATGGACTCACGCTCGCAGGTGTGGACCCCCTGTAATATGCCCCTCTATAGACTCACGCTCGCAGGTGTGAACCCCCCCTGTAATAAGCCCCTCTATAAACTCACGCTCGCAGGTGTGGACCCCCTGTAATAAGCCCCTCTATAGACTCACGCTCGCAGGTGTGGACCCCCCTGTAATAAGCCCCTCTATAGACTCACACTCGCAGGTGTGGACCCCCCTGTAATAAGCCCCTCTATGGACTCACGCTCGCAGGTGTGGACCCCCTGTAATAAGCCCCTCTATAGACTCACGCTCGCAGGTGAGGACCCCCCTTGTAATAAGCCCCTCTATGGACTCACGCTCGCAGGTGTGGACCCCCTGTAATATGCCCCTCTATAGACTCACGCTCGCAGGTGTGAACCCCCCCTGTAATAAGCCCCTCTATGGACTCACGCTCGCAGGTGTGGACCCCCCTGTAATAAGCCCCTCTATAGACTCACGCTCGCAGGTGAGGACCCCCCCTGTAATAAGCCCCTCTATAGACTCACGCTCGCAGGTGAGGACCCCCCTGTAATAAGCCCCTCTATAGACTCACGCTCGCAGGTGAGGACCCCCCTGTAATAAGCCCCTCTATAGACTCACGCTCGCAGGTGTGGACCCCCTGTAATAAGCCCCTCTATGGACTCACGCTCGCAGGTGTGGACCCCCTGTAATATGCCCCTCTATAGACTCACGCTTGTAGGTGTGGACCCCTTGTAATAAGCCCCTCTATGGACTCACGCTCGCAGGTGAGGACCCCCTGTAATAAGCCCCTTTATAGACTCACGCTCGCAGGTGAGGACCCCCTGTAATAAGCCCCTCTATGGACTCACGCTCGCAGGTGAGGACCCCCTGTAATAAGCCCCTCTATAGACTCACGCTCGCAGGTGTGGACCCCCTGTAATAAGCCCCTCTATAGACTCACGCTCGCAGGTGTGGACCCCCCTGTAATAAGCCCCTCTATAGACTCACGCTCGCAGGAGAGGACCCCCCTGTAATAAGCCCCTCTAAAGACTCACGCTCGCAGGTGTGGACCCCCTGTAATAAGCCCCTCTATGGACTCACGCTCGCAGGTGAGGACCCCCCTGTAATAAGCCCCTCTATGGACTCACGCTCGCAGGTGAGGACCCCCCTGTAATATGCCCCTCTATAGACTCACGCTCACAGGTGTGGACCCCCTGTAATAAGCCCCTCTATGGACTCACGCTCGCAGGTGTGGACCCCCTGTAATATGCCCCTCTATAGACTCACGCTCACAGGTGTGGACCCCCTGTAATAAGCCCCTCTATGGACTCACGCTCGCAGGTGAGGACCCCCTGTAATAAGCCCCTCTATAGACTCACGCTCGCAGGTGTGGACCCCCTGTAATAAGCCCCTTTATAGACTCACGCTCGCAGGTGTGGACCCCCTGTAATAAGCCCCTCTATAGACTCACGCTCGCAGGAGAGGACCCCCCTGTAATAAGCCCCTCTATGGACTCACGCTCGCAGGTGAGGACCCCCTGTAATAAGCCCCTCTATAGACTCACGCTCGCAGGTGTGGACCCCCCTGTAATAAGCCCCTCTATAGACTCACGCTCGCAGGTGTGGACCCCCCTGTAATAAGCCCCTCTATAGACTCACGCTCGCAGGTGTGGACCCCCTGTAATAAGCCCCTCTATAGACTCACGGTCGCAGGTGAGGACCCCCCTGTAATAAGCCCCTCTATAGACTCACGCTCGCAGGTGTGGACCCCCTGTAATAAGCCCCTCTATAGACTCACGCTCGCAGGTGAGGACCCCCCTGTAATAAGCCCCTCTATAGACTCACGCTCGCAGGTGTGGACCCCCTGTAATAAGCCCCTCTATAGACACACGCTCGCAGGTGTGGACCCCCTGTAATAAGCCCCTCTATAGACTCACGCTCGCAGGTGAGGACCCCCCTGTAATAAGCCCCTCTATAGACTCACGCTCGCAGGTGAGGACCCCCCTGTAATAAGCCCCTCTATAGACTCACGCTCGCAGGTGAGGACCCCCCTGTAATAAGCCCCTCTATAGACTCACGCTCGCAGGTGGGGACCCCCCTGTAATAAGCCCCTCTATAGACTCACGCTCGCAGGTGTGGACCCCCTTTGTAATAAGCCCCTCTATGGACTCACGCTCGCAGGTGTGGACCCCCTGTAATAAGCCCCTCTATAGACTCACGCTCGAAGGTGTGGACCCCCTGTAATAAGCCTCTCTATGGACTCACGCTCGCAGGTGTGGACCCCCTGTAATAAGCCCCTCTATAGACTCACGCTCGCAGGTGTGGACCCCCTGTAATAAGCCCCTCTATAGACTCACGCTCGCAGGTGTGAACCCCCCTGTAATAAGCCCCTCTATAGACTCACGCTCGCAGGTGTGGACCCCCTGTAATAAGCCCCTCTATAGACTCACACTCGCAGGTGAGGACCCTCTGTAATAAGCCACTCTATCGACTCACGCTCGCAGGTGTGGACCCCCCTGTAATAAGCCCCTCTATAGACTCACGCTCGCAGGTGTGGACCCCCCTGTAATAAGCCCCTCTATAGACTCACGCTCGCAGGTGTGGACCCCCCTGTAATAAGCCCCTCTATGGACTCACGCTCGCAGGTCAGGACCCCCTTTGTAATAAGCCCCTCTATGGACTCACGCTCGCAGGTGTGGACCCCCTGTAATAAGCCCCTCTATAGACTCACGCTCGCAGGTGTGGACCCCCTTTGTAATAAGCCCCTCTATGGACTCACGCTCGCAGGTGTGGACCCCCTGTAATAAGCCCCTCTATAGACTCACGCTCGCAGGTGTGGACCCCCTGTAATAAGCCCCTCTATAGACTCACGCTCGCAGGTGAGGACCCCCCTGTAATAAGCCCCTCTATAGACTCACGCTCGCAGGTGTGGACCCCCTGTAATAAGCCCCTCTATAGACTCACACTCGCAGGTGAGGACCCTCTGTAATAAGCCACTCTATCGACTCACGCTCGCAGGTGTGGACCCCCCTGTAATAAGCCCCTCTATAGACTCACGCTCGCAGGTGTGGACCCCCTGTAATAAGCCACTCTATAGACTCACGCTCGCAGGTGAGGACCCCCCTGTAATAAGCCCCTCTATAGACTCACGCTCGCAGGTGAGGACCCCCTGTAATAAGCCCCTCTATAGACTCACGCTCGCAGATGTGCAGGAGGGGGGCGCTCAGCGTCTTGTCCATGATCCGAAGTTCCCCCAGATCGTCTTCTTCCTCCAATAACATCTGGACGATCCGGTGCCCGACAAATCCGCTGCCCCCCGTCACCAGGACGGAGACCCCCGCCAGAGCCGCGCTCATCGTGATGTGTAGGGTTGTCAGGAGTCAGGACGGGAGAGAGAAGCTGCACAGCTATATGCTGGCCCCCTGAAGGTCACAGCTGCCTGCACACAGGAGCCTTGACTGTGGGACCCCCTCCCCCTCCCAGAGTTCCCACTATATGGACCTCATCCCAAAGCTCCTACTATATGGACCTCCTCCCAAAGCTCCTACTATATGGACCTCCTCCCCCTCCCAGAGCTCCCACTATATGGACCTCCTCCCCCTCCCAGAGCTCCCACTATATGGACCTCCTCCCAGAGCTCCCACTATATGGACCTCCTCCCAGAGCTCCCACTATATGGACCTCCTCCCAGAGCTCCTACTATAAGGACCTCCTTCCAGAGCTCCTACTATATGGACCTCCTCCTAAAGCTCCTACTATATGGACCTCCTCCCAGAGCTCCTACTATATGGACCTCCTCCCAAAGCTCCTACTATATGGACCTCCTCCCAAAGCTCCTACTATATAGACCTCCTCCCCCTCCCAGAGCTCCCACTATATGGACCTCCTCCCAGAGCTCCCACTATATGGACCTCCTCCCAGAACTCCCACTATATGGACCTCATCCCAAAGCTCCTACTATATGGACCTCCTCCCCCTCCCAGGGCTCCCACTATATGGACCTCCTCCCAGAGCTCCCACTATATGGACCTCCTCCCAGAGCTTCCACTATATGGACCTCCTCCCAAAGCTCCTACTATATGGACCTCCTCCCAGAGCTCCTACTATATGGACCTCCTCCCAGAGCTCCTACTATATGGACCTCCTCCCAGAGCTCCCACTATATGGACTTCTTCCCAGAGCTCCCACTATATGGACCCCCTCCCGGAGCTCCCACTATATGGACTTCCTCCCAGAGGTTCTGTGCCGCCCCAGTGGCCAGCAGCCGCCGTTGCTCGGGTTCGGGCCTTCAGGGAGTGGTGGCTCGAGGGTCCCCGGACACTCCGAATGAAAAGGTGGGGGATTGGACGTATATGTATGGGCTGAGCCGTATTAGAGTTCGTGACGCCACCCACAGTATGTGGTGATATTGGACACCACCGCTGCAGTTACGGGGCACCCGGGGGAGATGTTGTGCAGCAAGTTGTTAACCCCTCCGTGGGCAGGGATGGTGGCCCCGGGACCCGTTGGGGTTTGGTGGTGCAGGAGATGGGCGACCGCAGGGTACTGGTGTACTCATTATGAAGGAAACACACGAGTCTCTGGTAAACCAAGGTGATGGTGGTCAGTGCCCGCAGCCGGCTGCGTTCTGGTCCCCCACCCGGCTGGTGGTCTCTGTCTTTCTCCTGCACCTTTTTAGAATGGTGGACTGCCTGTGCCTGAAACTTCAAGAGTCCGCTCCCGGCTGGATGTGGCCTAAGGAGCCGTGCCCGCAGACGCTGGCCCGTGGGATCTCTGAGTCATGGTGGTGACTTTCTATCCCGAATCGGTGGGCTGTTGTCTTCTATTAGGGACTTTGGGTGGGACAGGACCTCTAGTCCTGGCCTCAATCGGTTAATTAACCAGTCCCAGTAGCTTCTGGACCTGGCTTCAGGGTCCGAGTACCCTCCTGTGTGCTCTGGTTTCCGGGTCGGTATTGGCAGGCTATAACCCTGTCCCGGTCCACCTCGGTTCCACCGAGCCGTCTTCCCGACTCCTGCAGACAGAGACCACCGTCTGCCTCCTAGCCAGTGGCACCAGGGCTCCTACCCTGGCGCCATTCAATTTGGGGTATTCGCCTTTGCTGGAGCTGCACACAGATCCAGCCCACACTCCTCTCCAACTTGAACCTCAGACTAAACTGTTTACTTTCCCGCCCCAAGCTGTCTGAACCCCTGGGTGGGTGTCTTCTAACCTTCTGGTCACGCCCACTGGTGTGTCTGTCTAGCCCTGAGGGGGGGTGACTAGGGTTTTAAGGTCAGCTGCTGTTACCTTGTGTGGAAAGGTGTAGTGCAAAGGCCTGTTTGTGACTACCTGGCCCGGCCAGGGCGTCACACTCCCCCTTGGTTAAACACAGACCGTCCGACCACCATCGGTTTATTTTGTAACTACAAAAAGACAAAAGGGTAAACATTTACAAATATAATAACATATTTACAATTCACGTATATTTTGGTTCTTCCCATAACAGGAGGCAGTTTTACTTAAACGTTATATGCATTATATATATATATATCTATATATATAATTGCCTTATTCTGTCTGTCTGTCTGTCTATCTGTCTGTCTGTCTGTCATGCTCCGAAATTGTGTCCTTACGGTGACACAAAGCTGATTGGCCGCTGGGCTCGCCATGGCCCCGCCCCCCCACACGGATTGGCCTCTCGCCCCGCCTCTCTGCAGGCCCCGCCCCCCTCACGCAATGCACGCTCGCTCTGGCCGCCCAACTGACACGGGGCTCCGATTCCCAGGTGAGTACACACACACACATCAGATCACACTCACTCTCACACACACCTCACACATCACAACATGCTGGGATATCGCTTGCTTCTACACCGGCTCCGTCAGGATCCCGGCAGCGCCAGACATAACCTTGCGATGCTGGGATCTTAACGGAGCCCGTGAAAGCTGGTAACCATTATACACATCGGGTAACTAAGGTCCCTTACCCGATGTGTATCATAGTTACCAGTGTACACCGGCTCACACTCACTCTCACACACACCTCACACACACATCACATCGCATCCACACATCAAGGTCCTGCAGCTGCGGAACATACATAACATAACAGCACACACACACACACATACACACACACAAATCAGATCACACTCACATATACCTCACACATCACATCGCATCCACATACTCACAACATCCTGGGATATCGCTTGCTTCTCGGCGGCGATATTGTGCTGTGAGCTTCCAGGACCTGCGGGAGGATCACATGGCCAGAAGCATGTGATATCCCCGGATGTTGTGAGTATCAGCGCGTATGTGCAATATCGTCAGTGTCTGTGTGTGTGTGAGTGGATGCGATCGGTTGTGTGGGTGAGTGGATGCGATCGGTTGTGTGGGTGAGTGGATGCGATCGGGTGTGGGTGAGTGTCGGCAGAGGAGCACGGCGTGCTGGAGGAGGCTGGGAGCAGAGAGGCTGATCTTGGGGAAGGCTGGGAGGGGGAGGCTGATGCTGAGGGAGGCTGGAAGGAGAGAGGCTGAGCAAACGTGCTCCATCCGCCATACTGCGCACTCCCCATCGTGCTGCATCCCCCATGCTGCGCACTCCCAAACGTGCTCCATCCGCCATACTGCGCACTCCCCATCGTGCTGCATCCCCCATGCTGCGCACTCCCAAACGTGCTCCATCCGCCATGCTGCGCACTCCCCATCGTGCTCCATCCGCCATGCTGCACACTCCCAAACGTGCTCCATCCGCCATGCTGCGCACTCCCAAACGTGCTCCATCCGCCATACTGCGCACTCCCAAACGTGGTCCATCCACCATGCTGCGCACTCCCAAACGTGGTCCATCCGCCATGCTGCGCACTCCCAAACGTGCTCCATCCGCCATGCTGCGCACTCCCCATCGTGCACCATCCGGCATGCTGCGCACTCCCAAGCGGATGGAGCATGATGGGGGGTGCGCAGCATGGCGGATGGAGCACGTTTGGGAGTGCGCAGCATGGCGGATGGAGCACGTTTGGGAGTGCGCAGCATGACGGATGGAGCACATTTGGGAGTGCGCAGCATGACGGATGGAGCACGTTTGGGAGTGCGCAGCATGACGGATGGTGCACGATGGGGAGTGCGCAGTATGGCGGATGGAGCACGTTTGGGAGTGCGCAGCATGGCGGATGGAGCACGTTTGGGAGTGCGCAGCATGGCGGATGGACCACGTTTGGGAGTGCGCAGCATGGCGGATGGAGCACGTTTGGGAGTGCGCAGCATGGCGGATGGAGCACGTTTGGGAGTGCGCAGCATAGCGGATGGAGCACGTTTGGGAGTGCGCAGCATGGCGGATGGAGCACGTTTGGGAGTGCGCAGCATGCCGGATGGTGCACGATGGGGAGTGCGCAGTATGGCGGATGGAGCACGTTTGGGAGTGCGCAGCATGGCGGATGGAGCACGTTTGGGAGTGCGCAGCATGGCGGATGGACCACGTTTGGGAGTGCGCAGCATGGCGGATGGACCACGTTTGGGAGTGCGCAGCATGGCGGATGGAGCACGTTTGGGAGTGCGCAGCATGGCGGATGGAGCACGTTTGGGAGTGCGCAGCATGGCGGATGGAGCACGTTTGGGAGTGCGCAGCATGGCGGATGGAGCACATTTGGGAGTGCGCAGCATGGCGGATGGAGCACGTTTGGGAGTGCGCAGCATGGCGGATGGAGCACGTTTGGGAGTGCGCAGCATGCCGGATGGTGCACGATGGGGAGTGCGCAGTATGGCGGATGGAGCACGTTTGGGAGTGCGCAGTATGGCGGATGGAGCACGTTTGGGAGTGTGCAGCATGGCGGATGGAGCACGTTTGGGAGTGCGCAGCATGGCGGATGGACCACGTTTGGGAGTGCGCAGCATGGCGGATGGAGCACGTTTGGGAGTGCGCAGCATGGCGGATGGAGCACGTTTGGGAGTGCGCAGCATGGCGGGTGGAGCACGTTTGGGAGTGCGCAGCATGGCGGATGGAGCATGATAGGGGGTGCGCAGCATGGCGGATGGAGCACGTTTGGGAGTGCGCAGCATGGCGGATGGAGCACGTTTGGGAGTGTGCAGCATGGCGGATAGAGCACGATGGGGAGTGCGCAGCATGGCGGATGGAGCACGTTTGGGAGTGTGCAGCATGGCGGATAGAGCACGATGGGGAGTGCGCAGCATGGCGGATGGAGCACGTTTGGGAGTGCGCAGCATGGGGGATGCAGCACGATGGGGAGTGCGCAGTATGGCGGATGGAGCACGTTTGGGAGTGCGCAGCATGGCGGATGGACCACGTTTGGGAGTGCGCAGCATGGCGGATGGAGCACGTTTGGGAGTGCGCAGCATGGGGGATGCAGCACGATGGGGGGTGCGCAGCATGGGGGATGGAGCACGATGGGAGGTGCACACCTCCCCCCAACACACACACACACACGCGCACTGCACAACACACACACACTAGGAATCACAAACAACGCCCTACACAGACACCCACACACACAGACAACGCTGCACACACAAATATACGCACATACTGCACAACACACACATTGCACAAAACATACCTCCCCCCAAAACACACCACACACACAAACCGCACACCACACACAGACACACAACGCTACAGACACACAGCGCTCCACAAACAACGCAACACACGCAACACACATACAACACCGCTCTCACCCCCCGCGACACTCAGAACATGTACAGCGCCCTACACAAACACTTGGTAACTACACACAACAACATCTATATATATATATATATATATATATATATATATGTAACAAAAATCATACATGAACTACACAATACGTAAATTCTAGAATACCCGATGCGTAGAATCGGGCCACCTTCTAGTATATATATATATATGTATATGTATGTATGTATGTATGTATGTATGTATGTATGTATGTATGTATGTATGTGTATATATATATATATATATATATATATATATAAAAAAACATTTTTATTAACCGGGACGGGACGGGACCGGGTCCTTTTCAGCTCACCCCACCCAAACAAACCTAAACCTTGATGCTGCCTCTAAGACCAGGTCAGCACCCCTTTTCCCCAGTCCAGGAAACGGGTTCGGGTCCGGGTGGTGCCCACACGGGTTAGGTAATAAGTTCCTTACCTTGCAGTCTCTCTCAGAGGCCCCACGTCCAGGGGACCCCTGAGCAGGAGGGTGGTCACCGGTCTTGCTAGTGACAGGACCTCGGCCTACACTACTGCAGGCCCTTCCTCCAACCAGCCTCTCCGGAGACTGCGGCATGCTGAAAAGGGTGGTCCGTGGTTATTTACAAGGCCCAGAAAGTTTTGGGTTGGCCTGCAAGTTCTCGGCCGTGTCTTTTTAAATGCAAATAAACAGGGAACATCAACAACAAATGGTCCCAACGGGGACTTTGACTTCAAAGCTTACAGCAGGCTCCGGCCCCTTCGGCAGCCAGATCCTCATCCTCAGAGGTGGACCCTGCATCTGCCTCATACAGCTCCAGCATACGGTAGGTACGTGTCGACAGAGCCATCCGATAACCATTCCCACCGCATCGCGGGATATATGCTGCTACCGAGGTGTCGACACCGGGGCGGCCTCCATCTGTCTACTCCGACTCCAAGCTGGTGGCTAAGGGGTCTTCTGAGCCGGACATCACTCCCGTTGCGGCCGGGCGGACTGCCGGAGCCGACATTCTTCCTGTGGCAGGCGGGTCACCGCCAGCTGCGACACGATGTGTAGGGTTGTCAGGAGTCAGGACGGGAGAGAGAGGCTGCACAGCTATATGCCGGCCCCCCGAAGGTCACAGCTGCCTGCACACAGGAGCCTTGACTGTGAGACCCCCTCCCAGAGCTCCCACTATATGGACCCCCTCCAAGAGCTCCCACTATATGGACTCCACTCCCAGAGCTCCCACTATATGGACCCCCTCCAAGAGCTCCTACTATATGGACCCCCTCCAAGATCTCCCACTATATGGACCCCCTACCAGAGCTCCCACTATATGGACCCCACTCCCAGAGCTCCCACTATATGGACCCCACTCCCAGAGCTCCCACTATATGGACCCCCTCCCAGAGCTCCCACTATATAGACCCCCTCCCAGAGCTCCCACTATATAGACCCCCTCCCAGAGCTCCCACTATATGGACCCCCTCCCAGAGCTCCCACTATATGGACCCCCTCCCAGAGTTCCCACTATATGGACCCCCTCCGAGAGCTCCCACTGTATGGACCCCCTCCGAGAGCTCCCACTGTATGGACCCCCTCCGAGAGCTCCCACTGTATGGACCCCCTCCGAGAGCTCCCACTATATGGACCCCCTCCGAGAGCTCCCACTATATGGACCCCCTCCGAGAGCTCCCACTATATGGACCCCCTCCGAGAGCTCCTACTATATGGACCCCCTACCAGAACTCCTACTATATGGACCCCACTCCCAGAGCTCCTACTGTATGGATCAATCGGTTAATTAACCAGTTCCAGTAGCTTGTGGACCTGGCTTCAGGGTCCGAGTACCCTCTGTGTGCTCCGATTTCCGGGTCGGTTCCCCAGGTCGGTACCGGCGGGCTACAAGCCTGTCCCAGCCCACCTTGGTTCTGCCGAGCCGTCTTCCCGGCTCCTGCAGACGGAGACCGCCATCTGTCTACTAGCCAGTGGCACCAGGGCTCGTACCCTGGCACCGTTCAATTTGAGGTATTCGCCTCTGCTGGAGCTGGACACAGCTCCACCCCACACTCCTCTCCAACTTGAACCTCAGACTAATCTGTTTACTTTCCTGCCCCGGGCTGCCTAAACCCCTGGGATTGGCGTGCACCAACCTCCTGGTCACGCCCACTGATGTGTCTGTCTGGCCCTAAGGGGGGTGACTAGGGTTTTAAGGTCGTCTGCTATTACCTTGTGTGGGAAAGATGTAGTACGGGGGCCTATTTGTGACTACCTGGTCCGGCCAGGGCGTCACACTCCCACTATATGGACCCCCTCCCGGAGCTCCCACTATATGGACCCCCTCCCAGAGCTCCCACTATATGGACCCCCTCCCAGAGCTTCCACTAAATGGACCCCCTCCCAGAGCTCCCACTATATGGACCCCCTCCCAGAGCTCCCACTATATGGACCCCCTCCCAGAGCTTCCACTATATAGGCCCCCTCCCAGAGCTTCCACTATATGGACCCCCTCCCAGAGCTCCCACTAAATGGACCCCCTCCCAGAGCTCCCACTATATGGACCCCCTCCCAGAGTTCCCACTATATGGACCCCCTCCGAGAGCTCCTACTATATGGACCCCCTCCCAGAGCTCCCACTAAATGGACCCCCTCCCAGAGCTCCCACTATATGGACCCCCTCCCAGAGCTCCCACTATATGGACCCCCTCCCAGAGCTCCCACTATATGGACCCCCTCCCAGAGCTTCCACTATATGGACCCCCTCCCAGAGCTTCCACTATATGGACCCCCTCCCAGAGCTCCCACTATATGGACCCCCTCCCAGAGCTCCCACTATATGGACCCCCTCCCAGAGCTCCCACTATATGGACCCCCTCCCAGAGCTCCCACTATATGGACCCCCTCCCAGAGCTCCCACTATATGGACCCCCTCCCAGAGCTTCCACTATATGGACCCCCTCCCAGAGCTTCCACTATATGGACCCCCTCCCAGAGCTCCCACTATATGGACCCCCTCCCAGAGCTCCCACTATATGGACCCCCTCCCAGAGCTCCCACTATATGGACCCCCTCCCAGAGCTCCCACTATATGGCCCGGCGGATGCAATGCAGCGTCAACCGGCGGATACAGCGCAGGGCCATCCGTCGCAATGCGTCTTCAATACAAGTCTATGGGAAACAGCACGCATCTGTTACCGGGTTGCGCTGTTTCCCAAAGTCGTGGATTGCAACAGCTGCCAAACAACACAAGTGTGAAAGTCGCCTTATCACGAAGTGGCTGAGAGGGGTGTGAGATTCCCATACAGCTGCTCAGACAGTATATACGGTATATATACACATACATCTGCTATCTAATAGTTACCGCCATATATTGCTGCAATACACTGCTACACAACACACATACTGTACTGAATATTACTGCCAAAATGTTGTTGTGATAAGAAGTATAATCACTGTTCAAACACATGATGTAATATGTGATTTTATATTCTAATAAAAATGTAATGCTCCAATAGTAAGAACTCCAGTAATACCGCCATAAAATACAACATAATACTGCAATACCTTACTGCTTAACACTGATACATTTGTAAGGGGGCGCAGGACTCGTGGTTATAGCTACAAGAAGAGGCGCAGAGGCAGGAGGCCGAGTGGACCTGCTTCAGGCTGAACAGTCACAAGATCCGGTGGTGGAGCCAACAAAGGCCAAGAAAGCAACGGAGATGCCAGAGCTTCATAGTAGTGACTACTGGACTTCCCCAGAAGATAGCAATAACAATTCTATGGCCACAAGCGAGTGCAGTTGTGGTGCCCCCAACCCCTCGGCCTTGGTGTATGTGGAGGAGATCCCACTTGTAGATTCCATAAAGGCAGCGTGGCCTGCAAAGAAAGTTCAGGAAAAACTGAGAAAGAAGCGGTGGGTGAGAGCCCAACTAGAACTCCCCGGAGGTAGAGCGGTGTGCGAGAGCTCAACTGGAACTCCTTGGAGGTGGAGCTGAGGGTGAGAGCCCAACTAGAACTCCCTGGAGGTAGAGCGGTGTGCGAGAGCCCAACTGGAACTCCTCGGAGGTGGAGCGGTGGGTGAGACCCCAACTGGAACCCCTGGAAGTAGAGCGGTGGGTGAGACCCCAACTGGATCTCCCCAGAGGTAGAGCTGTGGGCGAGAGTCCAACTGGAGCTCCCCAGAGGTGTAGCGGAGGGTGAGAGCCCAACTAGAACTCCCCGGAGGTGGAGTGGTGGGTGAAAGCTCAACTAGAATTCCCCAGAGGTAGAGCGGTGGGTGAGAGCTCAACTGGAACTCTCTCCGGAGGTGAAGAGGTGGGTGAGAGCCCAACTGGAACTCTCTCCGGAGGTGGAGCAGTGGGTGAGAGCCCAACTGGAACTCCCCAGAGGTAGAGCTGTGGGCGAGAGCCCAACTGGAATTCTCCAGAGGTGGAGTGGTGGGTGAGAGCTCAACTAGAATTCCCTGGAGGTAGAACGGTGTGCGAGAGCTCAAAACTGGAACTCCCCGGAGGTAGAGTGGTGGGCGAGAGCTCAACTGGAATTCTCTCCAGAGGTGTAGCGGTGTGGTGAGAGCCCAACTGGAACTCTCTCCGGAGGTGTAGCGGAGGGTGAGAGCTCAACTGGAACTCTCTCCGGAGGTGTAGCGGAGGGTGAGAGCTCAACTGGAACTCTCTCCGGAGGTGTAGCGGAGGGTGAGAGCTCAACTGGAACTCTCTCCGGAGGTGTAGCGGAGGGTGAGAGCTCAACTGTAACTCTCTCCGGAGGTGTAGCGGAGGGTGAGAGCTCAACTGGAACTCCCCGGAGGTGAAGCGGTGGGTGAGAGCCCAACTGAAACTCTCTCCGGAGGTGGAGCAGTGGGTGAGAGCCCAACTGGAACTCCCCAGAGGTAGAGCGGTGTGCAAGAGCTCAACTGGAACTCCCCGGAGGTGTAGCGGAGGTTGAGAGCCCAACTGGAACCCCCGAAGGTGGAGCGATGGGTGAGACCCCAACTGGATCTCCCCAGAGGTGGAGCGGTGGGTGAGAGCCCAACTGGAACTCCCCGTAGGTGAAGGACTTCAGGACGTAAGGACTTATTGGGTCCTGTGTTTGCACAGTTGGAGGAGTGTGCCAAGGGAAAGGACTCAACCGGAACCTAAACTCCCTATGATCGTTCTTCAACATTTAAGGCCTGTACCCCCATCTTGACGGGAATGGGTGTTATGGATAAAACTATTACCTGGTGTTGCTGCTAATGCGCCCTCAAATTTAAGGGGCCATTAACGTTGGTCCATGGGCTCTGTGTTGGCCTAAGGGCCATGTCTTATAATCTGAACTCTTGTTCTGGGGTTCCGCCTGGAGGAGGACTGGGGCCAGAACGACCCACGCCAGAGACTTTGCAGTTACTACAGTCCTGATGTCGGATGAGGGTAATGTTGAAATGTTCATGTGATGCCCTGGCAAAACCAAGTAGTCACAGATAGGCCCCTGCATAACACCGTCCCTCATTAGGAAACACACAGCCAACCAGAAACCCTAGTCACCCCCCTTAGGGACAGATAGACACACCAGTGGGCGTTACCAGGCGGTTGGGACACGCCCACCGAGGGGTCCAGACAGCCTGGGGCGGGAAAACAAGCAGTCTGTGAAAGTTAGTAGTTCACGTTGGAGAGGAGTGTGGGCTGGAGTTAGGTCTAGCTCCAGCAGGAGACTTCAAGTTGAACGGTGCCAGGGTCGGAGCCCTGGTGCCCTGGCTAGGAGGCAGACGGTGGTCTCCGTCAGCAGGAGACGGGAAGACGGCTCGGTGGAACCGAGGTGGACTGGGACAGGGTTGTAGCCCGCCGGTACCGACCCGGGGAAC